>NC_034198.2:15328606-15332043 GCF_002021735.2 Oncorhynchus kisutch | reverse complement strand
GAGAGAGAGAGAGAGGGAGAGAAATCAGATGTACTAGAGGATAAAGGAAGAGCAGGTATGAGGTATGTTGCCTGGGCAATTGGAAGAAATAAAGACCACTGAGCTAAAGCCTCTGCTAAGGTTAATCATTGTGTGTGTGTGCGTGCGTGCGTGTGCGTGCGTGCGTGCGTGCGTACGTGCGTGCGTGCGTGCGTGTGTGTGTGTGTGTGTGTGTGTGTGCGTGCGTGCGTGCGTGCGTGTGTGTGTGTGTGTGCGTGCGTGCGGGTGTGTGTGTGCGTGTCTTACATCCCCCAGGCGTAGACAGGTGCCCAGGCTGTGAATGACGTCCTCAGCCAGATCAGAGTGGTCTGAGTCCCACACCAGGCCGATGGACACTATCTCTGGAGAGTTCATCAACACACGGCGGATACGCAACACCTCCCCACAGTTACTCTGCAGGGTTGGAAGTGAGGCAGAGGAAAACAGAAAATAATACCGTTATTAAAAGAGAAGAAGAATGGTTTGAAGTGATTATTAAGGAATCTGAGGAATCTTATTTGGAATCTGGGAGAGAGAGGGATAGTTTGCTGAGTAGTGTTTGTCCAGTAGCCTTCTGTTCTGTTGAGTTCAGAACCATGTGTTCTAGACTCTTCCTCTGACTCACGACCAACCACAGAGCTGGCAGAACACACACACACGCACACACAGAAATGAACACACAAACGCACACACCAGGGCTGGCAAAGCCGTCTCGAAAACAGCCTGAGAACACCCTGGCAACCAGAGAGAGTGCCAGAACACACACACAAAGACAAACATACACACACACACACACAAACTCCATTCGTGGGTAGCGGGTTGGACCAGGCTGGCACTGGTACTGACAGGAAGGGATTATGCCAGGACGACCTGGTCCTGAGAAAGGGACACAGACACTCTCATAGCAGTACACACAACTCATTTGAAAAACACACACTCAACAGGGCACACACTCCGAATGGGACCGGGAGAAGAGCATGGGACTGGGAGAAGAGCATGGGACCGGGAGAAGAGCATGGGACCGGGAGAAGAGCATGGGACCGGGAGAAGAGCATGGGACCGGGAGAAGAGCATGGGACCATGGGATTAACACGGGATGTAGCATAGGGCCAAAGCTATCACAGGCAGTATTGCAGAAGTATAGAGTGAAGGGATCCTCTCAGCCTCACAATAACAAGATAATGGCGATGTGACTAGCAGGGAGACTGGGGACTGGAGGGATGGGGGGTTGTAGAAGGGGCCAGCCGCCAGGCTCTGCCCAGAGAAGAGGCCCTTTGTGTAGGTACTCTGGCAGCGAGGGGCAGGGTGTGTGGAGCAGCACTGGATCTATTCACCGCCTCACACCAACAGCTCTCTACCATGCGGCAGCAGCACAAAGCTCACACACACACACACACACACACACACGCACACACACACACACACACACACACACACACACACACACACACACACACACACACACACACACCTGCATGCAAGCCAGTACAAAGAGCTGTCAATGTGTGTTCATCAATGCGTGAGTGTGTTTGTTTGCATGCATGTGTGTGTGTGTGCGTGTGTGTGCGTGTGTGTGTGTGTGTGTACACTCACTGGGCAGTTGCGTAGGTCTCCCATGTTGCTGGCGTTACGGAGCAGCTCTCCAAACATGTCGGGGGTGGGCTTCTCTCTGCACTCTAACATCCTCACCGCCTGGTTACTGCAGCAAGGACACACATACACACGTGTCCTCAAGAACACACACTGGACTAAACCATACACACACACACACACATCACACACACACACACACACGTGTCCTCAAGAACACACACTGGACTAAACCATACACACACACACACACACGTGTCCTCAAGAACCCACACTGGACTAAACCATACACACACAGACACACGTGTCCTCAAGAACACACACTGGACTAAACCATACACACACACACCACACACACACACGTGTCCTCAAGAACACACACTGGACTAAACCATACACACACACACACACACACGTGTCCTCAAGCACCCACACTGGACTAAACCATACACACACAGACACACGTGTCCTCAAGAACACACACTGGACTAAACCATACACACACACACACACACGTGTCCTCAAGACACTAAACTATACACACATACAGGTAACTGTCAAAATAAAGGAAACACCAACATGAAGTGCCACCACGAGCCACCAGAACAGCTTCAAAGCACCGTGGCATAGATTCTAGTGACGCGACACCATTTTGTTCCAGGAGAAATGTTGATGGTGGTGGAAAACGCCATCTCAGGCGCTGCTCCAGAATCTCCCAGAACTGTTCAATTGGGTGGAGATCTGGTGACTGACATGCCCCTTTAAGATCCCTCTTTCAAAGTCCCTGAGATCTCTGTGGAGGCACCTGCATTCAACATACTTTGCAACCCTTATTGAAGAAGTGTTTCCATTATTTTGTCAGTTACCCATAGATCATCACGAACAGAACACGGTGTACTATACAGTGTACACACACATCCTCAAGAAAAAACACTGTACTATACACTGTACACACACACACACACACACACACACACACACACACACACACACACACATATATATATTCACACGCACACAAACACGCACATTCACACAGATACTAGACATACACATTTCCTCAAGAACACACACTGTACACACACACACACACACACTCTACACACAGATATGTCTGTTCTCACCAGAGGGACGTGGTCGAGATGTAGTGAACCATCTGAATGAAGGGGAGGGGGTCCGACGAGGCTCCACAACTATTACACACACACTGAAAAAAAAGAAAGAAATATCTCTTTATATTATAAAGACGTACAGAGACATTCTGTTCTCTTATCCACAACGGGCCGGCCCGAGTGGAGGCCCTTTGCTTCAGTCGAAACAGTAACACAACTGATGTGCATCCCCAGGCCTCGGGGGCCTGAGTTGTTTCTTGGTCTTCTTTTCCTTGTCACTTTTTGATCCATTGTGTAAACAGAATATCCCTATGAATGTGTTATGGTTTGGTATATGTCCATCCCACCTGTTCGAACAGCGTCATGGCAAACTTCTGGTGTGGTATACAGTGTTTAGCTGTACAGATGTCCTCTCTGGTCTCGGCGCTGATGTGGAAATGGATACGCATCAGTAGGTTCTCCTGAAAAACAAAAAAAACACACACACACACACACACAGAGTTACACAGATTGCGTGTGTATTTCATAAGACCTGCTGGATGTTCTGACTGAACACATTTACGACCAATCGATCAAGTAGTACCTCCCTGACACACACGTACGCGGGCGCAAAGAATACACACACACACACACACACAGCCACACGCAAACTGTGGAGGCGAGGATCTATCGCCGCTGTGTAGGAGAGAGGCACTGAAAAATAGCACCTATCCCTTT
>NC_034198.2:15321106-15326106 GCF_002021735.2 Oncorhynchus kisutch | reverse complement strand
CAGGGGTTCAAGGTAATTGAGGTAGATATGTACATATACAGTACCAGTCAAAATTCCCTACTCATTCAGGGGTTTTTCTTTACTTTTTACTATTTTCTACATTGTAGAATAATAGTGAATAATTCAAAATGATGAAATAAAACATATGGAATCATGTAGTAACCAAAAAAGATTTAAACAAATCAAAATATATTTTATATTTGAGATTCTTCAAAGTAGCCACACTTTGCCTTGATGACATCTTTGCACACTCTTCGGATTCTCTCAACCAGCTTCACGAGGAATGCTTTTCCAACAGTCTTGAAGGAGTTCCCACATAAGCTGAGCACTTGTTTAGCTGCTTTTCCTTCACTCTGCGGTCCAACTCATCCCAAACCATCTCAATTGGGTTGAGGTCAGGTGATTGTGGAGGCCAGGTCATCTGATGCAGCACTCCTTCACTCCCCTTCTTGGTCAAATAGCCCTTACGCAGCCTGGAGGTGTGTTTTGGGTCATTGTCCTGTTGAAAAACAAATGATAGTCCCACTAAGTGCAACACAGATGGGATGGCATAGCAGAATGCTGTGGTAGCCATGCTGGTTAAGTGTGCCTTGAATTATAAATAAATCACAGACAGTGTCACCAGCAAAGCACCCCCACACCATCACACCTCCTCCTCCATGCCTCACGGTAGGAACCACACATGCAGAGTTCATCCGTTCACCTACTCTGCATCTCACAAACACACGGCAGTTGGAACCAAAAATACCAAATTTGGACTCATCAGACCAAAGATTTCCACCGGTCTAATGTCCATTGCTCTTTCTTGGTCCAAGCAAGTCTCTTCTTCTTATTGGTGTCCTTTAGTAGTGGTTTCTTTGCAACAATTCAACCATGAAGGCCTGATTCACACAGTCTCCTCTGAACAGTTGATGTTCAGATGTGTCTGTTACTTGAACTCTGTGAAGCATTTATTTGGGCTGCAATTTCTGAGGCTGTTAACTCTAATGAACCTATCCTCTGCAGCAGAGGTACCTCTGGGTAATTCCTTTCCTGTGGCGGTCCTCATGAGAGCCAGTTTCATCATAGAGCTTGATGGTTTTTGCGACTGCACTTGAAGAAACTTTAAAAGTTCCTGAAGTTTTTCGCATTGACTGACCTTCATGTCTTAAAGTAATGATGGACTGTCATTTCTCTTGGCTTATTTGAGCTGTTCTTGCCATAATATGGACTTGGTCTTTACCAAATAGGGCTATCTTCTGTATACCACCCCTACCTTGCCACAAAACAATTGAATGGCT
The DNA here is from genome assembly GCF_002021735.2 of Oncorhynchus kisutch. NCBI lineage: Eukaryota > Metazoa > Chordata > Actinopteri > Salmoniformes > Salmonidae > Oncorhynchus > Oncorhynchus kisutch. The sequence goes on along the minus strand of NC_034198.2, from coordinate 15,324,826 downwards.
CAAACGCAATAAGAAGGAAAGAAATTCCACAAACTAACTTTTAACAAGGCACACCTGTTACTTGAAATGCATTCCAGATGACAACTTCATGAAGCTGGTTGTTTATGTAATAGTTTATGTGTCGTGGGGCTAGGGTCAGTCTGTTATATCTGGAATATTTTCTCTTGTCTTATCCGGTGTCTTGTGTGAGTTTAAGTATGTTCCCTCTAATTCTCTCTCTCTCTTTCTCTCTTCTCTTGGGAGGACCTGAGCCTAAGGACCATGCCTCAGGACTACCTGGCCTGATGACTCCTTGCTGTCCCCAGGCCACCTGGTCGTGCTGCTGCTCCAGTTTCAACTGTTCTGCCTGCGGCTATAGAACCCTGACCTGTTCACCGGACATGCTACCTGTCCCGGACCTGCTGTTTTCGACTCTCTCTCTCTCTACCGCATCTGCTGTCTCTAACTCTGAATGATCGGCTATGAAAAGCCAACTGACATTTTTTCCTGAGGTGCTGACCTATTGAACCCTCTACAACCACTGTGATTATTATTATTTGACCCTGCTCGTCATCTATAAACGGTTGAATATCTTGAAGAATGATCTAGCCTTAATGGCCATGTTCTGTTATAATCTCCACCCGGCATAGCCAGAAGAGGACTGGCCACCCCTCAGAGCCTGGTTCATCTCTAGGTTTTGACTGGTGCTGTACGTAGGTAGGGATAAAGTGACTAGGCAACAGGATAGATAATAAACAGTAGCAGCAGCGTATGTGATGAGTCAGAAGAGTTAGTTTGATTCCTGGTTCTTTGGCTTAGTGATGAGCTTGGAGGGCACTGTGGTGTTGAACGCTGAGCTGTAGTTGATGAACAGCATTCTCACGTAGGTGTTCCGTTTGTCTAGATGGGAAAGGGCAGTGCGGAGTGCAATAGAGATCGCGTCATCTGTGGGTCTGTAGAGATTGCGTCATCTGTGGGTCTGTTGGGTAGGTATGTGAATTGGAATGGGTCCAGGGTGTCTGGGATGATGGTGTTGATGTGACCAGCCTTGATGTGACCAGCCATGACCAGCCTTTCAAAGCATTTCATGGCTATAGATGTGAGTGCTACGGGGCAACAGTCATTTAGAATTGGCTTTTTTGGCCACATGGTACTATGGTGGTCTGCTTGAAACATGTCGATATTACAGACTGGGTCAGGGAGAAGTTGAAAATGTCAGTTAAGGCACTTGCCAGCTGGTCAGCGCATTGTTCTGAGCAACATACAGTATCAGCTACGGTCTTCAAAATGTTCAAACGTTTTTAAATGAATTATAGCACATGAAAACAATTCTTGACACGGACAAATAATGAATGGATTTCAGGTATTTTGGTGGGAATTCGGGTGTTATTTAAAAATTATTGTAAAATGTCCCCATTTTTTCCTTCGAATTCACTCATATGTACATTTTCTAATGGAATCAGGTATTTGTTTTATTTATTTATTTATTTAAAATAAAAATAAATGTATTAGATTAACATAAAGGGGTGGACCAGGGCTGCAGTAGAACAAGGTCCTCTGTCTAGGCCTACCGGCACTCACCTGTCTAGACTGCCTCATGAATTACTGTTGTTGTCACGTTCTGTTGTAATAATTCAACAAGTTTGTCAATAGCAGGACACCCTCAGACTAAAAATCAACACACTTGGATCTAGATGGCACCTATCTATACATACTTTACATTGTTTGCGAGATCAGACATAACATCACTTTAATCCGAGTGATCATTTTTGGAAGTTGCTTTCATTTAAGCGCGTCTGGTTTGTAAAACACTTCAACTATATCAAAGGATGACATTTTTTCACAATCCACCACAAATAAACCTCAAAATAAAGTTCACTGCAACGTGTCGAGATGATGTGTTAAATCCCAGACGAGGCTCGACCGTTCGTATAGATGCGACGGAAAGACGATGTATTCCATTGAGCCCATTTCAGCCAATATCGTGGGGGGGGGGTGTCTGACAGGTCATTGCGAACATTTCCGCGGTTGTAACGTTAACGGGGGGGGGGAAAACGACAGGGAAAAAGCAAGAGTGGGAAAGAGAGGCGGGAGTTAAATGAAAGCGATCGAGACTGAAGTGATTGACAAGAGGATTTTGCGCCCCTCAAACACAGGATATGGACGGCTGTATAAGACTGATCCTCAGGTGGGCGGGGCATGCGCCCGTTGCCAGGTACGTAGAGAATTCGCAGAGCTGCAACCTACCTTGAGGGCACAGAAGATGCAAGAGTCTTCCATACACTTGTGAGTGGTCAGCTGGCGGAAACTTCTACGGAAGATATCCAGATGCCACAGAACCTAAGGCGAGAAAAAAATCTGCGTTATATTATTAACATTTTTTATACATATTGGATATGTTTACATTTTGAAGAGGAGGCATGTAACCTAGAGGTCAGACCGGCAAGCGAAGGGTTGACGGTTCGAATCCCAGTTGGTAAACATTTGGTGGGATGCGAGTCGGGTATTGTGGCAGCGAAAAAAAGAATTGTAAAAAGTATTCAAATTAAGACATTCAACCGTATTCAAAAAGTGTGTGTGAAAGGGGGGGGGGGGGGGTGACAGTGCATGCCCTCCTCCTCCATCCCTCCTTAGTTTATTTATGATTAATCAGCTCCCAGCTGTGAAACATCACTACAGCGGACAGAGAGAGGACATACTCTACCTCCATCCTTCCCTCTCTCTCTCCTCTCTCTCCTCCTTCCCTCTCTCACCCACTGTCTATTTCTCTCTGTCTCTCTCTCTCTCTCTCTCTCTCTCTCTCACCATCTCATCACTGAATCATTGCTCCCCAGGGACTCAGAGAGTGAGATATCACTGAGAATGACAGTCTAGCACAGCTACACTACCGTTCAAAAGTTTGGGGTCACTTAGAAATGTCCTTGTTTTTTGAAAGAAAAGCACATTTTCTGTCCATTAAAATAACATCAAATTGATCAGAAATACAGTGTGGACATTGTTAATGTTGTAAATGACTATTGTAGCTGGAAACGGATGGTTTTTAATGGAATATCTATCTACGTAGGCGTACAGAGGCCCGTTTCCAGCTACAATAGTCATTTACAACATTAACAATGTCTACACTGTATTTCTGATCAATTTGATGTTATTTTAACAAAAAACTAAAAAATGTGCTTTTCTTCCAAAAACAAACACATTTCTAAGCGACCCCAAACTTTAGAAAGTAGTGTATACACTGACCAGGTGAATCCAGGTGAAAGCTATGATCCCTTATTGATGTCAGTCAGTGTAGATGAAGTGGAGGAGTCAGGTTAAAGAAGGGTTTTTAAGTCTTGTTCAGAGGGTGAATGGACAAGACAAAAGATTTCAGTGCTTTTGAACAGGGTATGTTAGGAGGTGCCAGACGCACCGATTTGAGTGTGTCAAAACTGCAACGCTGCTGGGTTTTTCACGCTCAACAGTTTCCCGTGTGCATCAAGAATGGTCCACCACCCAAAGGACATCCAGCCAACTTGACACAACCGTGGGGAGCATTGGAGTCAAAATGGGCCAGCATCCCTGTGGAACACTTTCAAAGCCTTGCAGTCCATGCCCCGACAATTTGAGAATGTTCTGTACACTCAGTATATGTATGTATGAATGTATGTACTGTATGTATGTACGGTATGTATGTACTGTATGTATGTACTGTATGTATGTACTGTATGTATGTATGTATGTGTGTGTGTGTGTGTGTGTGTG
>NC_034198.2:15308606-15316106 GCF_002021735.2 Oncorhynchus kisutch | reverse complement strand
TGTAATACAATACAATACAATTTATATTCAATATCTGCAGTACAATTACAATTCTTACATCTACAATTCTTAACCCTGGGCAACATGGGCCTGGGAGGCTTACAGGGATATTGGTATCCACAGTACTACATCAATTATCAATTTATAAACTCAATACTATTCCCCAAAATGTATTTGACATAATTGCACTGTAATTTAAGATTCAAAACTGCAATGTGTTCTCTCTGCCTTATGGTAAAATGTGCAGATTTGCAGGATATTATACTATATGGCCAAAAGTATGTGGGCACCTGCTCTTCAAACATCTCATTCCAAAATGATGGGTATTAATATGGAGTTGGTCCCCCATTTTCTGTTATAACAGCCTCCACTCTTCTGGGTGTTGGAACATTACTGCGGGGACTTGCTTCCATTCAACCACAAGAGCATTAGCGAGGTCGGGCACAGATGTTGAGAGATTAGGTCTGGCTCGCAGTCGGCGTTCCAATTCATCCCAAAGGTATTTGATGGGGTTGAGGTCAGGGCTCTGTGCAGGCCAGTCAAATTCTTCCACTCCGATCTCGATCAACCATTTCTGTATGGACCTCGCTTTGTGCAATTGTCATGCTGAAAAGGGAAAGGGCCGTCCCCAAATTGTTGCTACAAATTTGGAAGCACAGAATTGTCTAGAACGCCATTGTATGCTGTAGTGAATCATCACGCATTTCCACTGCTCCAGAGTCCAATGGCGGCGAGCTTTACACCACTCCGACGCTTGATATTGCACATGGTGATCTTAGGCTTGTGTGCGGCTGCTCGGCCATGGAAACCCATTTCATAAAGCTCCCGACAAACAGTTATTGTGCTGACGATGCTTCCAGAGGCAGTTTGGAACTTGGTAGTGAGTGTTGCAACAGAGGACAGACAATTTTTGCGCGCTACATGCTTCAGCACTCAACGGTCCCATTCTGTGAGCTTGTGTGGCCTACCACTTCGCGGCTGAGCCTTTGTTTCTCCTTAGACGTTTCCACTTTACAATAACAGCACTTACAATTGACCAGGGCAGCTCTAGCAGAGCAGAAATTTGAAAAACGGACTTGTTGGAAAGGCGGCATCCTATGACGGTGCCACGTTGAACGTCACTGACCTCTTCAGTAAGGCCATTCTACTGCTGTTTGTCTATGGAGATTGCATGGCTGTGTGCTCGATTTGATACAAATCCACTCATTTGAAGAGGGGTTCGCATACCTTTGTATAATATAGTGTATCTTTAAAGTTGCAACAACAAGAAATCTCTCTGCCCCAAGAAAAAATGTATAGAATTGCAGGAAATTAGCTTGAAAACTGCTCTATTTTTACTCTCCAAATGCCAAGATGCGGGCCTTTTAAATGTTCTTTCTCCGGGCCCGAGACTTGAGGCACGTTCCTCTGCCCAGGCATTGCTGATACCTGCCAGACCTTACAACACCCGGATAGGTATTTTAATTATCAGCTAACCACATCACATGTTACAGCGATATGTCAGTCGATGACACAGTCGATGACGTGGCATGCAACCATTGGTTTACGCACGCAACGTCTAAGCAGGGGAACGTGACCACGGTTTGTCCAGCCATGCACTGCTGATGTCATCGTAAAAATCCTTGTAAGCTATTTCGTTTGCACTTGAGTTGTGTTCTGATTTATGAGGGGGTTCCTGATGATAATTTCTATCACAAAAGGAGTCCCCCACCCCAAGAAGTTTAAGTATCCCTGGTCTAGCCCACAGGCCAGTGTTTGCTTTTGGTGAATCTACTTGATTGATTGATTTTCAAGATGTTAGCATTTTGCTCTTTGGAGCCCAACAAGAAAAGGAAACAACTAGAGTTGGATTCCCAAATGGCCTGACTCCTAGGTCTCTTTCTTAAACTCCGCTCTGCTGAAATACTTTATTCTCTCTCTCGTTCTGACCTCTGTTCTCCCTTCTCATCAGTTCCTTCATCCATCTTTTTGTCTCTCTCTCTCTCTCTCTCCCTTTCCTTAAGTCTCCCTATCTCAAGTCTCTCCGCACTGACACACACACGCATGCGCCGTAACTGGGTTATAGCCTCAAATAGCACTGGTTGACAACGGGGGAGAACCCAGAGTTCATTCTCCCCACTCTCTCTCTCTCTCTTTCTTCAGTAATTCTCAGAGGTTTGCTGGCTAGGATCCTCTCTCTTTCTCTTTCTCTCTTTCAGTAATTCTCTAGAACCAACCCCCCCCCCCCCGAAGCTCTATTCAGACATTACATACGGAACACTTCGTTTTTAGAACATTTCATTCATCGAACAAGAACACCCCCCCCTTAAACTCCATTATATTCTAGAATTTTATTTGAATTCATACCCAGACACACACACAGCTTCAGAGTGGAATCCCAAATAGAGAGTTAGGCCAATGTCAAGCCTGCCTCTCAGGACATCCCGTACTTTCACAATGAACTCTCACTATTAGTAGTAGTAGTTCTATTGACTCCGGGAAAATGCATTGAACTCTTATTGGTCAAAGTAGCCGACGCAGGAGTCACTAACAAGTCGGGCGCGTGTGTGCGTGCATGTGTGTCGTGACTCGCGCGTGTGTATATACATATGGAAGTGTGTGACAGGGAGTAGAAGAGTGATCTAAGACTGAACCCCCCCCCCCCTTCAAGGTCATTCCCCCCAGCTTATACACTATGCACTTTACTCTACCTTATGAAAACACACACACGCGCACATATTATCAGGCATGTGCACGTGCACACAGATAAAAAAGGCTGAGAATATGAGAATATGTTATCTTACATAATGTCATTCAAACACACACTAAACCTCGCACGTTCTACTATTCACAGATTAGGGGGAGGGAGGGATAAAGAGGGACAGAGAGAGAGAGAGAGAGAGAGAGAGAGAGAGGCTAGGAAGGAAGGAAGGAAGGAAGGAAGGAAGGAAGGAAGGAAGGAAGGAAGGAAGGAAGGTGAGTGAATGAAAAAGTAGACACCTCTCCTCCTGTCCTCTCCCCATTCCCCTTCTCCTCTATCCCCCTGTCCTCTCCCCATTCCCCTTCTCCTCTATCCCCCTGTCCTTTCCTCCAGCAATAAACAACAGTCACAACAATAAGCCAAAACCAGCCTATCAGGATTTAACTACAGTCTCCAAACCAAAGTGGAATTCCATCAGTTCTACCTGACCACATATTTCTCTTCAACCCACTGTCTGTCTGCTAACTGCTACCACTCTGTTCTGCTGAGTGGGAGCGTGAGAGAGAGAGCAAGAGAGAGCGAGAGAGAGAATGCCAGAGAGAGCCATGCTTGGTCCAGACCGCAGCAAGGTGTCAGAACATGCATTGTAAAGAGCTGTGTGTGTATGTGTATGTGTATGTGTGTGTGTGTGTGTGTGTGTGTGTGTGTGTGTGTGTGTGTGTGTGTGTGTGTGTGTGTGTGTGTGTGTGTGTGTGTGTGTGTGTGCTCGCAGCAGGGGTGTCCTCGGTGCTGGTATGAAGAGTAACAGCCAACATCATCTATCATAGAGACCAAACCGCAGCGGTAAATCAATACCGGGGCTGCGGTTGGCTTTCTATCAACAAGTCACCAGGGCCGTTAACGGCTAACACAAACCAGCTGTAATAAAATATAATAACCTAACGGAAAGGTTTATAAGCAAGTTCCAATAATCAGTTTAAAGCAGTAGGTATTTATACAATATCTACCAACTCTCAAAGTGTCAATCTGGTCCTCAGAATCTCCACCTGTTCTAAAAATGATGGTAATGATGCACAAAGCTACACTCGTGGAGATGCTGATGCTGCCCGTGTGTGTGTGTGTGTGCCTCTGAGCTACCTGCGTAAAGGACATCGATTACATCCATTTCAACCATATGAACCATGCAGCGCTGCGTAATAAACACTGGAGAGAGATAGAGAGAAGGAAGAGAGAGAGAGAGAGAGAGAGAGAGAGAGAGAGAGAGAGAGAGAGAGAGAGAAAGAGAGAGAGAGCAAAACCTACGCACAGTAGATGACATCTGGCCGCGCGGAAGCACGCACATCCTTTCGAACTGACTTTGCCGCGTGCGTTCTTTACTGGTGAATGAGTACCCCCGTGTCCCTGCCTTAATCTCTCATAGATGGAGTTTAAACTGTGCGTGCTCACCTCGGGTCCCGTTCGTGTCCCGTTCAGGTCTCGTGCTGTCCCGGTAAAAAAAAAAAGAACGAGAGAGAGGAGAGGGAGAAGAGGAGAGGCGCTCAATCCAACCTTCCATCCAGTGCTGCGGCCGCGGCACCCTGTTCTCGCGATAGCTAGCCGGTTTTCCCGAGCTCGCTTACAGTGAGTGACGTCAGACTGTGGGAATGAATAGCTCCTTGCAGCCCTCTACCGGTCAATGAGCGGAACTGCCTTGGTGATAATGTACCAATTACGTCATGGCAATAGCTACTGTAGCAGAGCAGACCTGAATTCCAATGTGTTGAGGGGATAATGATAAATTGCAAATAAGCAGAGTTCCTCAGCCAGGATTTCTGTATAGGGAAAAGGTTTATTGGATTAAAATACAGAGTTTACTAGAAACATCAGGTGTGTCTATAATGTCTGCAGTATCTAGGCTACATGTTCAACTGTCCAGGTTATTGTCATATCATCTTCATCACTTTCCTCTTCACCTTCATCATCACATCACCTTATCTACTTGGATTGTTGCTACTTGACTTCTCGTTGAGATTTGTGGGGTTATTGGTGTGTTTTGTATCATACCATGTTTGCGAGACATTCTATTTTACTGCAGGAGTTGGTGACAGAAGGATTTCCCTGCCTCTGCCGTAACGCCTGCAGATCTGTGTACGCGGCCAATAAACGTTGAGTTGATTTGATTTGATCATCCCTATCCTCTTCTGTCTCTTTTCCCTTCAGCCATTTATGTTTCACGCAAATAAATCAGATCACTTTGCATTTGTCACATGCGGCGACATCTGCGTGTGTCTACAGTACATCAGTGTGTGTCTACATCAGTGTGTGTCTACAGTACATCAGTGTGTGTCTACATCAGTGTGTGTCTACAGTACATCAGTGTGTGTCTACATCAGTGTGTGTCTACAGTACATCAGTGTGTGTCTACATCAGTGTGTCTACATCAGTGTGTGTCTACAGTACATCAGTGTGTGTCTACATCAGTGTGTGTCTACAGTACATCAGTGTGTGTCTACATCAGTGTGTCTACATCAGTGTGTGTCTACAGTACATTAGTGTGTGTCTACATCAGTGTGTGTCTACAGTACATCAGTGTGTGTCTACATCAGTGTGTCTACATCAGTGTGTGTCTATAGTACATCAGTGTGTGTCTATAGTACATCAGTGTGTGTCTACATCAGTGTGTCTATAGTACATCAGTGTGTGTGTGTGTGTGTGTGTGTGTGTGTGTGTGTGTGTGTGTGTGTGTGTGTGTGTGTGTGTGTGTGTGTGTGTGTGTGTGTGTGCGCGTGTGTGTGTGCGCGTGTGTGTGTGCGCGTGTGTGTGTGTCTACAGATTGTCCGTCTCTCCGTCGAAGGGCAGCATGTCGTCCAACTGCTTGTGGATGTGTGAGTTGTCCTCCGGGTTGCACACCCAACCGATGGGGGTGCGGTTGAACGAGGGGCGGGACCTAATGTCTGCCTGCAGGGAAGGGAGAGGCTCCAGCTCAAATGGGATCTCAGGAGGCTCGAAGGTCATGTGGCCTCTCGCCTTCTCGGAGCCGCCATAGGGCAGGGCCGACCTGTCAATCAAATATTAATATCATAACGTACAAAATACATGTCTACATGGTAAGAAAAGCATCAGCAGTAACCTGCTGAAGGTCTTGAATCTGGTTATTTTCGACAGGTGTATGTGCGTGCGTGTTTGTGTGCATATGTGTGTTGGTGTGAATGTGTGTGCGTTACCTGTTGAAGCTCTTAAACTTGGGCATTTCGTGGGGGGGGTGTGGTCCTGCCATGCAGTGGTGCATGGTGGCAGTCAGAGACTCGTCTCCCCTCATGGCCCGTTCCCATGGAGACACATAAGTACGCACATACTGCTGCCTCCTCTTCTCTTTCTCCGCCTCCTTATCCAACACCTCCTCCTCTACTGTGGGGGAGACAAACATGACATCATCTTACTGCTTTCGCTTGTGTGTAAGTTTCCCTGGTGTTGACATCAGAACACGCTTCAATACATATGAATGTCAAATAGTTTTACATACTTGAGGTGTGATTGATTTTTACGGAACAAAAATATAAACGGCAAAATGTAAAGTGTTGGTCACATTCTTCATGAGCTGAAATAAAAAATCCCAACGCAAAAAAAGCTTATTTCTCTCAAATTTTGTGCACAAATTTGTTTACATCCCAGTTAGTAAGCATTTATCCTCTGCCAAGATAATCCATGACAGGTGTGGCATATCAACAAGCTGATTAAACAGCATGATCATTACACAGGTGCACTTTGTGCTGGGGACAATAAAAGGCCACTCGGAAATATGCAGTTTTGTCACACAACACAATGTCTCAAGTTTTGAGGGAGAGTGCAATTGGCATGCTGAATGCAGGAATGTCCAGCAGAGTTGTTGCAAGATCATTTACTGTTAATTTCTCTACCATAAGCCACCTCCAACATTGTTTTAGAGAATTCGGCAGTACATCCAACAGGCCTCTCAACCGCAGAGCACGTGTAACCACGCCAGCCTCATTCTGATTGGTTGGGCCTGGCTCCCAAGTGGGTGGGCATATACCCTCCCAGGCCCACCCATGACTGCACCCCTACCCAGTCATGTGAAAGCCATAGATTCGGGCCTAATGATTTTATTTCAATTAACTGATTTCCTTCTATGAACTGTAAAATGGTTCAAATCTTTTAAATAGTTGAATGTCGCGTTCATATTTTTGTTCAGTACAGCTTGGTACAATGGAACTAATTGAGAAGTCCTAGAAGTGCATAGTCCTACCGTGCTCAGGTTCAGGCTCGGGTGGCGGGGCCATAATTTCACAACCCAGGGACGGAACTAGGCTCTGGAGATTCTGCTAGAGGAGACAGGACACACACACACACAGCCAGATCAGCACACTCACACACACACATGTACACTTACACCACCCCCCCTCTCCCCCACCATATTCTCGTTGGTGACAATGAAGCGCTCCACCCTCTGTTGTCTCCTCCTGAACATCTTGGATCCCTTGTTGGTCATAAGAGACAATTCCTCCAGCATGGTGTCTTTAGGAGTCTTGATCTTGGTGCCCAGATCCAACTCTGATGCCTCGGGGTCCGATTCTTCATCTGTAGAAGGGGGAAACACAATGTAATTGAATGAGATGACATGTACTGTCATTTACATATCCCTGATTGCATTGATTCCAATGCTAAGTTCACAAAGCATCACAGTCCCACCTTTAATATGTAAAGTGAATTGAGCACTGGAAACGGGTTATTTTAATCCACTCAATTATCAATCAATATTCTCTTCCCAGACCCATATCACCACTAACTCCATCCTCTAGTCTAAACTCCCAACTCCTAAGCAC
>NC_034198.2:15297917-15308506 GCF_002021735.2 Oncorhynchus kisutch | reverse complement strand
TCTCTCTCTCTCTCTCTCTCCTCTCTCTCTCTCTCTCCCCTATTCCCTATATATTCTTTCTTTCTTTCTCTCCTCTCGTCCTCTCTCTTCTCTCTCTCTCTATCCCTATTCCCGTATATTCTTATTTCTCTCTCTGCGCTCTCTCTCCTTCTCTCTCTCTCTCTCCCTAATTCACTTTAATATTATCAATTATTGCTTATCGTTCTCCTCTCTCTCTCTCTCTCTCTCTCTCTCTCTTCTCTCTCTCTCTCTCTCTCTCTCTCTCTCTCTCTCTCTCCCTATTCCCTATATCTCTTTCTCTCTCTCTCTCTCTCTCTCTCTCTCTGATAAAAGTGTCAAATATGTTTTACAGATGGCTGGCTGGTCTGCTCTCCTCCCCGTAAAACGTTCTCCTCGTCATCTGCTACACACTCCCTGATATCACTCATAACACCTGGAGCCCAGCCACACAATATATACACACACACACACACACACACACACACACACACACGCACACACACACACACACACACACACACACACACAAAGCTGGGAGCTGGCAAAGCAATCCTGTGCTGAGAGCTGTAGCTTGCAGTACCTTGTAAATCAGGACTGTGTGTGTATGGTATGTGTGTGTGTGTGGTGTGTGTGTGTGTGTGTGGTGTGTGTGTGTGTGTGTGTGTGTGTGTGTGTGTGTGTGTGTGTGTGCGCGTGGGTGTGTGTGGGTGTGTGTGCGCGTGCATGCGTCATACCGTCCTGGGTGATGTTGGTCAGATCAGTAATGATCTTGTTGGCCTTCTTCCTCTTTGGGGGGGGCGGGAGTTGAGGAGAGGCATGCTAGAGCCTGCACCAATCAGAAATACACAGTTCAAATCAACAGCCAATCACAGAGCGATCGGTGACATCCACAAATCCCAATCAGACTGATAATGATAATGATGATGATGATGATGATGATGATGATACATGACTGATCCGAAAAGGAAAGGTTTTTAGGTGTCTAGGGAACCATTACTTTGAGGCTCTTGGCCTGTGGGTCTATTCCATACTGTAGTTGGTGTTGTAATTGATATAATCTGCTGTAATTGAAGCTCCTGCTGGAATCCAACACCCTGTAGCTATTATTACTACATGTTCCACAGCAGCTCTGTTGAGTGCTACTGTCACCACTCACACACACACACACACACACACACACACAAACACACACACACACAGGGCAATTCCACGGTGACAGAGTAATGCTGAGACTAAGATTTTTCACTCTAAAATGTATGTCAAACTATTTAACCAAGAAGGAGAGTGATGAAGTGGTGCATCAGATGACCTAGCCCCTACAATCACCTGACCTCAACCCAATTGAAAAGGTTTGGGATGAGTTGGACCGCATAGTGAAGGAAAAGCAGCCAACAAGCTCTCAGCATATGTGGGAACTCCTTCAAGACTGTTGGAAAAGCATTCCTCGTGAAGCTGGTTGAGAGAATGCCAAGACCATGCAAAGCTGTCATCAAGGCAACTGGTGGCTACTTTTAAGAATCTCACATATAAAATACATTTTGATTTGTTTAACACTTTTTTAGTTACTACATGATTCCATATGTGTTTATTTCATAGTTTTGATGTCTTCACTATTATTCTACAATGTAGAAAATAGTAAAAGTAAAGAAAAACCGTTCTATGAGTAGCTGTGTCCGAACTTTTGACTGGTACTGTATATAAAACGGATTGCCTATATTGTACACAATAAAGACAATCAATTACAGGTCAACATTTAAATATTGCTCCCACTGAGGTGGGAGAACGCCAGGCTTATGGAGCTCCTGCTGAGTTAGCGCTGGGAAAAGTCCCCCAACTTCAGGAGAACGTGAGCCTGAATGTCTGGTTACCCCAAGCAGAAGGGACTCCTGTCCCGCTCACTATTCCTGATTTAGCTGCAGATAAATCTCACCGGAGGACAACAAACATAGTCAGTCAGCACATTCCCAAACATCCCAAATCCCAAAACACTCCGCTCACTCCGCTTTTATCCAGAGCTATTTACAGGAGGAATTGGGGTTATATAGACAAAAAAGTTCACCTAGTCATCTGGGGATTCAAACCAGTGACCTTTCAGTTACTGGTCCAACGCTCTTAACCACTAGGCTACCTGCCGCCCATCAACCTCACATTTCTAACTCACTCTGGTCTGATGGACATGGAATGGGAATGGTTTCGGGAACAAGCAGGCCAACGGCATAGTTTGCATTCACTGACCATGTAGTCATTCAACTTAGTACCCAATGATTTAACATGGGGCTGTCAAAGGTGTATCGAGTAAGTGTTGAAGAGCTTATCAGTCTGCCAGCGTTGCATGATCCATACAGCTACTAGCCGATGTGAGTTGAAACGATACCGTTGATACATTTATTCATTCATTTTATGATGTGATATGATATGCTGCCATATGGTGGATGACACATGATTCACACTGACGGGGACTTCTCTGCCTGGCACAGCACAGCCTAGCACAGTGCAGGCCCTGCATGGCATAAACCCATGTTCAATCAACCTTCCAGTTGGTATTTCGCTCAATTCGCTCCCTGCCTGGTAGCCCTGTATCATCAGTCCTGCTTAATTTCCCTATTATCACAACAACATAAGCCACAGACATGTACTGCTTGTGTGTGTGTGGGATTGCGTGGGCAGCGATGTCACAAACTCAGCCTTACCTCAGTAGAATCCTCAGGAATTAGAGAAGAAGGGAAGAAGGAGAAGAGTTGAAAGTATTCAAGAGAGTGTCCAAGTGCCTCCCCTCCTCTACACCCAAGAGGGAGTGAAACCCTAGCACAGGAAGGAGCTGGGCTATGGAGGCCTTGGGTGGGTGGCTGGAGGTTAAGGGCTCAGGGGGGCTAGGAGCTTCTTAAGGCTCTACGAGGAGACTGATACTATCTCTCAGATGCTCCTGAGGTCTATGTATAGACCAGGAGAGAGAGCGAGAGAGTGAGAGAGAGAGAGAGAGAGAGAGAGAGAGAGAGAGAGATTTATTTTATAGACACAGAGAGTGGGGGGGAGACTGGGACATAGAGAGCGAGAGGGGGGGGACATAGAGAGGGACATAGAGAGTGAGAGGGGGGGGACATAGAGAGTGGGGGGGGGCATAGAGAGCGAGAGGGGGAGGACATAGAGAGGGACATAGAGAGTGAGGGGGGAAGTTAGAGAGTGAGGGGGGAAGATAGAGAGCGAATTGATTCTTCTGATGTCTTTACTCTAATAACATTGTAAAATGTATCAGTGTTTAGAGTCCAGCACTCAGCACTCAACCAGATGACTGGAGATCAACAGGACTAAAAATAGGAGGGGGGCTTGTGATAGTTAGTGTATGAAGATTCAAAAAGAGCCTAACGCCAAGGGAGCCACAGGACTGAGTTCAGTACCAGTTATTACCACGAGTGGATGAAGGTAGGGACTGTCCCATATGATCATAATACATCTCTTACCCAGTCCTTCATATTCAAAATCAAATCAAATGTTATTGGTTACATACACATGGCTAGCAGATGTTAATGCGAGTGTAGCGAAATGCTTGTGCTTCTAGTTCCGACCGTGCAGTAATATCTAACAAGTAATCTAACAATTTCACAACAACTACCTTATACACACAAGTGTAAAGGAATGAATAAGAATATGTACATATAAATATATGGATGAGCGATGGCCGAACGGCATAGGCAAGATGCAGTAGATGGTATAGAATACAGTATATACATATGAGATGAGTAATGTAGGGTATGTAAACATATAAAGTGACATTGTTTAAAGTGACTAGTGATACATTTATTACATCCAATTTTTAATTATTAAGTGGCTAGAGATTTGAGTCAGTATGTTGGCAGCAGCCACTCAGTGTTAGTGATGGCTGTTTAGCAGTCTGGTGGCCTTGAGATAGAAGCTGAGTGTGAGTGTGAGGTTGTTTTCCTGACACCACACTCTGAGGGCCCTCACCTCCTCCCTGTAGGCCGTCTCGTCGTCGTTGGTAATCAAGCCCACCACTGTAGTGTCGTCTGCAAAGTTGATGATTGAGTTGGAAGAGTGCATGGCCACGCAGTCATGGGTGAACAGGGAGTACAGGAGAGGGTTGAGAACGCACCCTTGTGGGGCCCCAGTGTTGAGGATCAGCCGGGTGGAGATGTTGTTTTCTACCCTCACCACCTGGGGGCATCCTGTCAGAAAGTCCAGTACCCATTTGCACAGGGCGGAGTCGAGACCCAGGGTCTCAAGCTTAATAACGAGTTTGGAGGGTACTATGGTGTTAAATGCTGATCTGTAGACGATGAACAGCATTCTTACATAGGTATTCCTCTTGTCCAGATGGGTTAGGGCAATGTGCAGTGTGATTGTGATTGCGTCGTCTGTGGACCTATTGGGGAGGTAAGCAAATTGGAGTGGGTCTAGGGTGTCAGGTAGGGTGGAGGTGATATGATCCTTGACTAGTCTCTCAAAGCAGTTCAAGGTGGGAAAGTGAGTGCTACAGCTCAGTTGCCTTAGCTTTCTTGGGAACAGGAACAATGGTGGCCCTCTTGAAGCATGTGGGAACAGCAGACTGGGATACGGATTGATTGAATATGTCTGTAAACACACCAGCCAGCTGGTCTGCGCATGCTCTGAAGACGCAGCTAGGGATGCCATCTGGGTCGGCAGCCTTGCGAGGGTTAACACGTTTAAATGTTTTACTCGTGTTGGCTGCGGTGAAGGAGAGCCGGCAGGTTTTGGTAGCGGGCTGTGTTGGTGGCACTGTATTGTCCTCAAAGCGAGCAAAGAGGCTGTTTAGTTTGTCTGGGAGCAAGACTTCGGAGTCCGCGACGGTGGCATGATGTCAGTGACATAGGTAGAGACAGACAGACAGACAGCTGGAGAGTTTCACGTCTAGTTTTATTTCTCTGTACCACAGAATAACAACTTTTAACAGCTCGCATATCAACAATCAGACAAATCATCACCACAACCTCCAACCTCCCGTCCCTTCCACCCCTCCTTATAACAATAAAAGGGTGCACTTTATGAAGTGGGGAAAACATCTAACAAATGCATCCTGATGTACTACTGTGCAATACTCTGACACAATCACATGAAGCCTCCCCCCTCCAAAAAAAACGGGCTATTTTATAATATTCAGAATAAGAATATAATCACAATAATCATGACAATAATAAGTACAATATAGTTGTAACGGAGTCAGATCTCTATTTCAGATTCAGGCCTTTATGTGACCAACTGGGGTTTGAACCGGTGCCCGTCATCGCTCCACGAGACTGTGTTAGCCCCCCGAGTTAAAGCCACAATGGCAGCACACCGCAGGCATATAGTCCATCCTAGTCTTTAACAGATCAGCATATTACCAAACAGTTTGTCTCTTAGAGAGGACTCTTATTTCCTCTCCTCTAATCTATCTGTCCTCTAATCTATCTGTCCTCCAGTCTATCTGTCCTCTAATCTATCTGTCCTCCAGTCTCTCTCCTCTAATCTATCTGTCCTCTAATCTATCTGTCCTCCAGTCTATCCGTCCTCTAATCTATCTGTCCTCCAGTCTCTCTCCTCTAATCTATCTGTCCTCTAATCTATCTGTCCTCTAATCTATCTGTCCTCCAGTCTATCTGTCCTCTAATCTATCTGTCCTCCAGTCGATCTCTCCTCTAATCTATCTGTCCTCCAGTCGATCTCTCCTCTAATCTATCTGTCCTCCAGTCTCTCTCCTCTAATCTATCTGTCCTCTAATCTATCTGTCCTCCAGTCTATCTC
Organism: Oncorhynchus kisutch; assembly: GCF_002021735.2. Lineage (NCBI taxonomy): Eukaryota > Metazoa > Chordata > Actinopteri > Salmoniformes > Salmonidae > Oncorhynchus > Oncorhynchus kisutch. Next base: position 15,302,749 of record NC_034198.2, on the reverse strand, counting down.
TCCTCTAATCTATCTGTCCTCTAATCTATCTGTCCTCCAGTCGATCTCTCCTCTAATCTATCTGTCCTCCAGTCGATCTCTCCTCTAATCTATCTGTCCTCCAGTCGATCTCTCCTCTAATCTATCTGTCCTCCAGTCGATCTCTCCTCTAATCTATCTGTCCTCCAGTCTCTCTCCTCTAATCTATCTGTCCTCTAATCTATCTGTCCTCCAGTCTATCTCTCCTCTAATCTATCTGTCCTCCAGTCGATCTCTCCTCTAATCTATCTGTCCTCCAGTCGATCTCTCCTCTAATCTATCTGTCCTCCAGTCTCTCTCCTCTAATCTATCTGTCCTCTAATCTATTTGTCCTCCAGTCTATCTCTCCTCTAATCTATCTGTCCTCTAATCTATCTGTCCTCCAGTCGATCTCTCCTCTAATCTATCTGTCCTCCAGTCGATCTCTCCTCTAATCTATCTGTCCTCCAGTCGATCTCTCCTCTAATCTATCTCTCCTCCAATCTATCTCTCCTATAATCTATCTGTCCTCCAGTCTATCTCTCCTATAATCTATGTGTCCTCCAGTCTATCTCTCCACTAATCTATCTCTCCTCTCCATCCTCCATCACTCTCTCGTTCCACAGGCTTGTCTTTAGCACATCCTCCATGTATCAGTTTATCACTCAACTTCATTCTTTACTTTCACCTTTATTCTGTGGACCCCATCGCTTTAAATAAACTTTATTCAACTTCACATCGTGTCCCATTCTCTCTCCCTCTCCATGTCGTTCTCATTTTAGATCACTTTTTATCTTTCTGATTGTCATTAAATACTTATTTTACATTCATATATGCATACATATATGCATACATATGAACTATATCAACAACGTGTATCAATTATACATCAAACAATATTTTTTACGCAGAGAAACAGAGGTGGTCAAATTATGAAATGGGTGGTGTGATCCAAGAGTTGCAATAGTGCCCAAACAAGAAATCAATAAAAGCCTGCAATGCACCATACTAACATCTTCTTAGACGTGACAAAGACCAAAAAACAAAATCACAACAGAATGTGGGGGGATTTATATTCCTGTCGTTTCATGCCAATCCATGACCTGCAATCTCAGTGCGTGGTGGATCCGGGGCGCCAGACACTGGGTTGCAGACCCAGGTTAGAGGTACTGAATCTGGGGCGAGGAACTCTGGAGGGCTTGGTGGAGGCGGGGCAAGGTGGGGTGTGGACAAGAGGACTGAGATCAGGGGCACTCTTAAACTGCCTGTTACCCTGTTGAGGGGCGTGGGGCTCGGAGGGGTAGGAGTGAGGGTTAGGGACATGGGCAGAGGGGAAGCTAGGGAGCTGAGGGAGGGGGGCGTTGGGGGCTGGAGGAGGAGGGACCCACTGGGGCTGAGGCTGGTAGGGGGTGTTAGAGGGGGATTGGTAGCAGGGAGTGGCTGTGGGCAGAGGAGAAATGATATCAGACCTCCACAGCGGTTCTCCCAGTGTGGTCGCTGACCGTGGGACAATGATCGTAGGGGAGGGGCCTGTGGGAGGTGGCGTGGAGAAGCGCTTGATCTCATACACACGTGGCGTCTTGATGGGCCCGTAGGATCCGCCCATCATGCGTGGCTGCTGTTGATAGGCCTGTGCTTGCTGGGGAGTCCCGCCCCCGTAACAGAAGAGGGAGGAGTTTAGCTGGTAGGGCTGGCGACTCATAAAGTCCAAAGCCTTGATGCCTTGAGCCTTCTGACCCCCAGGAGCGGCTTTATGCCCCGCTGGTCTCGCACCCTGCCCTGCTACCCCCGCTCTCTGGCGCTGGGCCTGGGGAGGGCAGGAGGGGGAGAGGAGGGGGTTGTAGCTGATGGGAGGGGGGGCTCTGCAGCTGGAGGAGTATCTGAATTGAGAGGGGAGGGAGAGGGTGGGAGAGGGCTGGCGGGGGTGGCCGGGAGAGGGTTGGGGTGAGGAGGGGGTGCTCTCCACCACATAGCGATCCATCCTGCTCTGCCTACGGGCGAACAGCTGACCCCCCTTCCCTGCTAACTGGGGTACCTGTGGAGGGCCCTGCGTTTTAGGGGCCACAGGAGGGGGCTTGGGGCCTCTCCGGGCCTGCATGAAGTTACAGGCCTCGGCCCCCAGCCTCAACCAGTCCTCTTCAGGGCCAGACTCACCTCCAGTCTCCACACCTCCCACTCCTCCACTAGGCCCCATGGAGCCGGGACCGGAACCGGGGCGTGGACCCATCCTGGTTGGTGCGTCCGGGTTTTGGAGCAGTTCGAGCAGGGCCGGGTTGGGAGACACGTCCTTCTTGTTCTCCACAGACGGACGGAACATTGGCTTCTTGTTGCTGCGACGACGTGCCTCTGCCAGTATGCCTGTTCTGGAGGCGGGGACGGCGATACGCTGCTCACGGGAGGACAGCGAATCAGAGGATGGGGGCTGGGCAGTGGAGGGGGTCGCAGTGGCAATATAGGGGTTGAAGGTCAGGGGAGGAGGGGGTTGCGTCTGAGCAAGGGGGGGTGGGTGAGAGTAAGGTGTGGGATAGGAAGGAGGGAAGGATTGATTAATAGAAGGAGAAGCAGAGAAGGACTGGGCAGCCACAGCAGAGGATGGATAGACTGGGGCGTCAGGAGGAGGGGAGAAAGGTTGTCGAGGAGGAGCAGAGAAGTGTTGAGTGGGGGCTGGAGGAGGTGTAGAGAAAGGTTGAGGAGCAGTCAAGGAGCAGAAGTGTTGGGTGGGTTGAGGAGGATGATTCGGAAGAGAATAGGGGGCAGAAGAGGGAGAGAAGGTGGCAGTATGGACAGAGGGAGGAATGAAAGGTTGAGAGGGAGTGTAGGTAAGAGAGAAGGGAGCTGAGGCCAGAGAGGGAGGAGATAGAACCGGAGGACGAGGGAGGGCAGAGGTAGGAGAGAGGATGGCTGCAGCAGGTCTAGGGGGGATATAGAGAGAGGTACTAGAGACCGCTCTCCTTGCCTGGGGCCCCCCTGAAGGGCGAGGAGGGGCAATGGTCACCATGGATACCGCAGCGGTGGGTTTGGAAACCATAGTTACGGCAGGAGTGGGCTGGACGGGTCGAAAGATGACAGGGGTGACTGGAGGGCGAGATGGGGCGAGGCCTGAGGTGAAGGGGCATGCCGTGCGGTTATGGATCCCTCCAGGCGGGTTAGGGTTAGCGTTTAGGTCAGGCTGGAGGTTAGGTGTGTGAGAGGGGGGGGTCAGAACCACACTGGCCCGACTCACCCCTACAGGGCCCCCGTTTGACAAACCTGCGGCCGGGGAGGGGTTAGGGGCGGGGTTATAGGCGACATGGGTGACCCTTTTCCTTTGCTGCTCAGACTGCTCCGTCTCTTTCCCCTGATAGGCAATGGAGTCCAGCCCTGGGCTCTGATAGGCTGGGGCATTCGCCACAGAGCCCTGATTGATTGACACATTAATCTCTGGGCTCTGATAAGCCGAGGAATCCAACCCTGAGCTCTGATTGGTTGGTGTTTGGGACCTTGAGTTATATGTGGACGGACAGGCGGAGCTCCTCCTATCCAGCAGGTCTAGGTATCCGCTGTCCCAGGTGGGGTCAAAGGTTCCAGCGAAGCCCTCTTCATCCACCTCTGAACCCGAGGGGAAGGAACTCCCCTCCTCCTCCTCTCCCTCCGTCTCTCCCCCAGTCTCAGCACCCACCTCCCCCTCCGTCTCTCCCCCAGTCTCAGCACCCACCTCCCCCTCCGCGCGGCCGAAACAGGTGAGGGTGAACTTCTTGGCACGCTGGCGTCTCTTCTTGAACATGAGAACTCCTTTGGAGTTGGAGTACGGAGCGTCGGTGAGCAGGGAGGCGATGGAACGACATTTAGTACGAGCCTCTTTCACCTGCCTGTCTACCACACTCTCTCCTCTCTGCAGCTCTGGGAGACACGGGGAGGGATGTGAGGAGGGGGGAGGAGAGGGAGAGCAAGTAAGAGAGAACAGAGGATTAAATACAGGAGTGTCAATTGGGTATGGCAGTCGCCATATCATAGCTCAACACCAATGGTTTAAAATAGGCGATTAAAATCATTCCAATCTCGATTAAAATGCAAATGCAGTTTAGCGGTATTTGTTGGTATGTCTGGCTTTATATAGAGCAGAGATCTATAATGAATGATGAGATACTCATGTCTCCGCCCTAACAATGGGAGTCGCTGTCCCAAAGTAAATGCAGTCACTTTTTTGAAGAAATCCCCGTCACTTTGCCGTACCCAAGGTTCGGCTGAAATGATGCCCCTGATTAAATAAGTAACTGAAATGAATAAGAAAGGTCTGGTTAGAATTATGTCTGGGATCAACAGAATGACATCATAGCATCTGGAATGTCACTCAATTCCATGACGACACCATGATAGGTGACACCATCAACAAGTGGGGAGGGGCTCAACCCTGACAGACAGGAGAGTGTGCTGGGGGGGAGGGGGGGGGGGGCTCAAAGCTCTAAAGTCCCCCTCCTCGCCAGTTGAGCAGCGACCTGTTAGACTGTCTGTCAGTATCCACATCCCTGTCTGCAAGGGCGTAACTTTGTGTTACATATTTGGTGGACAGGGTTAATGGGTTCTGGGGTCAACACCTTTCTAGGGGGGTTCGAGGACATGCCCCCCCAGGAGACTTTTAAAAAATAGCTGTGAAATGGTTGTTCCTGGTGAATTTTGCAGAGAAAATACAAAATATTCATGATAATTTGGTCTCATCGGAAATACCAATAATGTCCGTATTACTTTTGAACTGTTGGTCTAACTCTAAGGCTGTGTTTTCACAGTCTGCCCAATTCAGAGTTTTTTGCCCAATAATTGGGAAAACTATCCAAATCAGTTCAGAGAGTCACCACTCT